>NW_028251471.1:0-24545 GCF_964263255.1 Lissotriton vulgaris | reverse complement strand
CACAGGCACTACTGAACTGCCTGCACATGCTCAAGTATCTGTCACCAATTCACAAAATATAAGTGCTGTTATGGGACAATGCTCATCTAAACAAAATGAAATACCATTTTCAATAGCTACAACGATCTGCCAGTGGGAAACATCCTTTAGAACAAGGCTTTTACCATGTGTTTTTTAGCATGCATGTTTTTACCTCGTGCATGTTTTACAACACATGTCTTTACCATGCATTTAAGGTAAGTTTTGCACTTCTCCTCGCTCAGCGCCCTGACAGCTGACAGGGGTGGGTGACTCTTGCTAAAACAGAAACGCCATTGGCCGATTGAAGGGCACGCCCCCCTGCCAATAGCCACGCCCCTCTGTAGTACAAAGCGCGCGCTGAATACGAGCGCAGCGCTTTGAAAGCAGTATCTCCTGAGGCTCAGCCGGGAGTAGGAACCTTTGCTCACTTTTAGCCTGTTAATAATTTGTGTGTTTACCTCTTTTTAAAATCGAACGATCATTTGCACTTCTCCTCGCTCAGCGCCCTGACAGCTGACGCGGGCGGGTGACTCTCGCTAAATCAGAAACGCCATTGGCCGATTGAAGGGCACGCCCCCCTGCCAATAGCCACACCCCTCCATTCTCTTTTCACATAAAAGATGTGTCCTTTCAGGAAGCGCAGCGGACGAGCGCAGCGGGCGCGACGAATGCGCGCCGAAGGCTCGCCAAAGGCGGGCCCGTCTGCGCCCGTCCGCGACAGGCCGGAACCAGGGGCCAAAACCCCTGTCTCTCCAACTACAGATAGACCAGGCAAATCTGCGCTGGTATACTCTTGTGGAGAGCTGCTCAATCTTAATACTTCCTTGCCATCCTATCATTCCCTTTGTGCTAAAGTTGGACCCTCCTACACCATGGGCCCCTTTAGCTGTCGTTACTGTAGATGGAACTGTAACCACTCGTAGCCTCCCACATCTGAAGACACACCTACTCAGGATTACACATGTATTTATGCCAATGCAAGGTCCCTCCCCAAACACTCTATTGAAATATGGGATATGTTACAGGATAGCAAACCTGACTTTGCTTTTATCACAGAGACTTGGCTCGGTGAGCACAATACCCCGGATATTACTGCAGCCCTACCCAATGGGTACAAAATCATTAATCTCAATCGATCAATTAAGAGAGGAGGTGGAGTGGCCATGATATGTAAAGACAGCTTTTCATGTCGTCAAGAAACAGTCGCACAACTAGGCAAACATGAAGTTTTAATTATCTCCATCTCTATCAATACTCAGGTGATCCTTGGAGGCGCGATCATCTATAATCCCCCAAATAGTACAATTGACTTTAGCACCCAACTTCTAGAACAAATCCTTCCACTCTGTCTCAACCATAAAAACATTATAGTCATCGGTGACTTCAATGTTCATTTCGATCTACCTGATAATCCCCTAACTAAACGACTTGCTGCAGACATGGAAATTATGCAACTAACGCAGAGAATAGCCCGCCCCACACAAAGAGCGGGGCACATGTTAGATCTTATATTTACTAACATAACGAAGACTAACATTACAAATATAACACCTTTGACATGGACGGATCATTATAGGATAGATTTTACATTAAACCTACCTATAAAAACTAAACGACTGCTAGCTCAGCCGACTAACTCTACTAAATGTTGGAGTAAATTCTCTATGGAAAAATTTAAAGAAGAGTTCTCTTATAATCTCAACTCTGAAATGACATGCGAAGAAGAAATTTGTCTATTGCGTGGCAACATAGAGAAAGCACTAGACCATTGTTCGGGGACCCGCGCAACCGACCGATCCAAACTGAAAATCTCTGAGAAATGGTATGGTCCAGACTTAAAAATTGAAAAAAGGAAATGTACTACACTAGAGCATAAATGGAGAGTAAGTAGAAACCCCGAAGACAGAGCTATTTACAAACATCAACTGAAAACATACCATACCGCCATACGTAAAGCAAAGAAAGACTATTTTTCTCAAAAAATACTAGAGAATAAAAACTCGTCCAAGGAGCTTTTTTAAAATAGTAAAAGAACTCTGCAATCCCCCCAGTCTTACATCTAATTTGACGCCATCACAAGAAAATTGCACAAAAATTAGTGACTTTTTCAGTGAAAAGATTGACAAAAATCTTTTACAAATAACAGCCAGGCCCCTGCGGAGTATCAGATTGACTCTACTCTGCAAGCCAACTGCTCTACTTTTGGCCCGTTTTCAGAAGACGAGGTCACCAAAGCCATGTCAGAAATCAAATCAGGTTCGCCATGGGATGTCTGTCCACACTATATTTTCTCTCAACTAACTCCCATAATTGGCCCAGCAGTCACAAAAGTTCTTAATCAGTCCCTGGAGCAAGCTGTATTCCCAGAAGTTTGGAAAAATTCAGCGGTAATCCCATTACTAAAAAAAGCTGGTGCGGATATAAACGACCCAGCCAATTATCGTCCCATTTCACAGCTCCCCTTTCTATCTAAGGTTTTAGAAAGACTGGTAACAAAACAACTGTCAAGTTTTCTGGAAACCAACAAACTACTAGACGTCTCCCAAACCGGTTTTAGATCAAATAACAGCACAGAGACAACGCTCCTGGCTGTAATGGACGATATTCGAATGCAGGTCGATAAAGGCAAAACGGTCGCCCTGATACTCCTTGATTTATCAGCGGCGTTTGATACGGTGTCCCACAAACTGCTAATACACAGGCTAGCCGCAAAAGGAATACAAGGTAAAGCCCTGAATTGGCTGGAGTCCTTTCTATCAAACAGATCCCAGTCCATCTGTTTAGGCAAATTTACCTCTACCCCTCGAAAGATCAAATATGGAGTGCCTCAAGGGGCAACATTGAGCCCAACATTGTTCAATGTATATGTCTCCTCATTGGCGTCGATTGGCAAGAAATGGGGCATTAATATCTGCTCCTACGCTGACGATACTCAGCTGATGGTAACCCTAAATGGCGCTAATGACGCCAAAAGTAGACGGCAAAACTGCTTGTCAGAGCTATCCAACTGGATGCATTGCCATTATTTGAAACTAAATGCTGACAAGTCAGAAATTCTCCTTTTCGGTGGGGCTAAACAGCTCTGGGATAACACTTGGTGGCCAAATTCCTTAGGTACTCCACCTAATCCAACATCGTCTGCTAGAAACTTAGGAATTCAGATGGACACTACTCTATCGATGAAACGCAATGTCACCTCAATATGTGGCAAAGGATTTGCCATACGAAAAAGGTTGAAACGGGTCTTCCCCTGGATCCCACTGGAATGCAGACAGATCCTAGTCCAGTCGCTACTAGTTAGCATGATTCAGAAAAGGGGGTGGTGATGAACAGAGTGTCTGAATTAAGCAGACCACTCTTACCCAGTCCAAAGATCAGGGCTTGATCCATCACCGTTTTTCAGCTCACTGCACCATCCCAGCTCAGAACTTGGCTAATGCAAATTAGTCTGACCCTGGCCCAGTGCATCATGGGAACAGGGCAGACCAAACTACCAAGCCAATTCTTATACTGGGAAGGAAACAAGTTACCGGGGACCAGTTTCTGGCATTTCAGCCGTCTTCGGCCCGGCTTGCTTGAATCCTGATGGTGCAATGAGCTAGGGACTCACATCTGAGTATACCCTTCCACGCTTATGGTGGACAAAAATGATTCAGAAAAGGGGGTGGTGATGAACAGAGTGTCTGAATTAAGCAGACCACTCTTACCCAGTCCAAAGATCAGGGCTTGATCCATCACCGTTTTTCAGCTCACTGCACCATCCCAGCTCAGAACTTGGCTATATGCACATTAGTCTGACCCTGGCCCAGTGCATCATCGGAACAGGGCAGACCAAACTACCAAGCCAATTCTTATACTGGGAAGGAAACAAACTACCGGGGACCGGTTTCTGGCATTTCAGCCGTCTTCGGCCCGGCTTGCTTGAATCCTGATGGTGCAATGAGCTAGGGACTCACATCTGAGTATACCCTTCCACGCTTATGGTGGACAAAAATGATTCAGAAAAGGGGGTGGTGATGAACAGAGTGTCTGAATTAAGCAGACCACTCTTACCCAGTCCAAAGATCAGGGCTTGATCCATCACCGTTTTTCAGCTCACTGCACCATCCCAGCTCAGAACTTGGCTATATGCAAATTAGTCTGACCCTGGCCCAGTGCATCATGGGAACAGGGCAGACCAAACTACCAAGCCAATTCTTATACTGGGAAGGAAACAAGCTACCGGGGACCGGTTTCTGGCATTTCAGCCGTCTTCGGCCCGGCTTGCTTGAATCCTGATGGTGCAATGAGCTAGGGACTCACATCTGAGTATACCCTTCCACGCTTATGGTGGACAAAAATGATTGAGAAAAGGGGGTGGTGATGAACAGAGTGTCTGAATTAAGCAGACCACTCTTACCCAGTCCAAAGATCAGGGCTTGATCCATCACCGTTTTTCAGCTCACTGCACCATCCCAGCTCAGAACTTGGCTATATGCAAATTAGTCTGACCCTGGCCCAGTGCATCATGGGAACAGGGCAGACCAAACTACCAAGCCAATTCTTATACTGGGAAGGAAACAAGCTACCGGGGACCGGTTTCTGGCATTTCAGCCGTCTTCGGCCCGGCTTGCTTGAATCCTGATGGTGCAATGAGCTAGGGACTCACATCTGAGTATACCCTTCCACGCTTATGGTGGACAAAAATGATTCAGAAAAGGGGGTGGTGATGAACAGAGTGTCTGAATTAAGCAGACCACTGTTACCCAGTCCAAAGATCAGGGCTTGATCCATCACCGTTTTTCAGCTCACTGCACCATCCCAGCTCAGAACTTGGCTATATGCAAATTAGTCTGACCCTGGCCCAGTGCATCATGGGAACAGGGCAGACCAAACTACCAAGCCAATTCTTATACTGGGAAGGAAACAAGCTACCGGGGACCAGTTTCTGGCATTTCAGCCGTCTTCGGCCCGGCTTGCTTGAATCCTGATGGTACAATGAGCTAGGGACTCACATCTGAGTATACCCTTCCACGCTTATGGTGGACAAAAATGATTCAGAAAAGGGGGTGGTGATGAACAGAGTGTCTGAATTAAGCAGACCACTCTTACCCAGTCCAAAGATCAGGGCTTGATCCATCACCGTTTTTCAGCTCACTGCACCATCCCAGCTCAGAACTTGGCTATATGCAAATTAGTCTGACCTGGCCCAGTGCATCATGGGAACAGGGCAGACCAAACTACCAAGCCAATTCTTATACTGGGAAGGAAACAAGCTACCGGGGACCGGTTTCTGGCATTTCAGCCGTCTTCGGCCCGGCTTGCTTGAATCCTGATGGTACAATGAGCTAGGGACTCACATCTGAGTATACCCTTCCACGCTTATGGTGGACAAAAATGATTCAGAAAAGGGGGTGGTGATGAAAAGAGTGTCTGAATTAAGCAGACCACTCTTACCCAGTCCAAAGATCAGGGCTTGATCCATCACCGTTTTTCAGCTCACTGCACCATCCCAGCTCAGAACTTGGCTATATGCAAATTAGTGTGACCCTGGCCCAGTGCATCATGGGAACAGGGCAGACCAAACTACCAAGCCAATTCTTATACTGGGAAGGAAACAAGCTACCGGGGACCGGTTTCTGGCATTTCAGCCGTCTTCGGCCCGGCTTGGTCTGCTTAATTCAGACACTCTGTTCATCACCACCCCCTTTCCTGAATCGTTTTTGGCCACTATAGGTGTGGCAGGGTATACTCAGACATGAGTCCCTTGCTCACTGCACCATCAGGATTCAAGCAAGCCGGGCCGACGATGGCTGAAATGCCAGAAACCGGTCCCCGGAAGCTTGTCTCCTTTCTGGTGAAGAATTGGCTTGGTAGTTTGGTCTGCCCTGTTCCCATGATGCACTGGGCCAGGGACAGACTAATTTGCATATAGCCAGGTTCTGAGCTGGGATGGTGCAGTGAGCTAAATAACGGTGATGGATCAAGCCCTGATCTTTGGACTGGGTAAGAGTGGTCTGCTTAATTCAGACACTCTGTTCATCACCACCCCCTTTTCTGAATCGTTTTTGGCCACTATAGGTGTGGCAGGGTATACTCAGACATGAGTCCCTTGCTCACTGCACCATCAGGATTCAAGCAAGCCGGGCCGACGACGGCTGAAATGCCAGAAACCGGTCCCCGGAAGCTTGTCTCCTTTCTGGTGAAGAATTGGCTTGGTAGTTTGGTCTGCCCTGTTCCCATGATGCACTGGGCCAGGGACAGACTAATTTGCATATAGCCAGGTTCTGAGCTGGAATGGTGCAGTGAGCTAAATAACGGTGATGGATCAAGCCCTGATCTTTGGACTGGGTAAGAGTGGTCTGCTTAATTCAGACACTCTGTTCATCACCACCCCCTTTTCTGAATCGCTACTAGTTAGCAGGCTGGACTATGGCAATTCACTATTTGTTGGTATGTCGGACTATTTATTTACAAAATTACAACTGGTCCAGAATGCTGCAGCTAAGGCTGTTTGCAATAAGAGAAAGTATGATTCAGCCACAAACTGCTTGAGAGCCTTACACTGGCTGCCTATGAGGCAAAGAGCCACGTTCAAAATGCTATGCATCACCCATAAAACACTACATAATACTGGCCCTTACATTCTGCGGAATAGAATTAAGTTCTATGCTCCAGCACGGAACTTACGCTCACAAGCCTCAGCCAAAGCAGCCACCACACGGATCAAGCTATCCAGGATGGGCGGACGTGCTTTTTCACACATTGCTGCCAAATGTTGGAATGATCTGCCCATCAACCTCCGACTCACTGACTCCTACCCCATCTTTAAGAAAAAACTAAAAACTGCATTATTCCCCATATCAGAATAATCAATAATCCCTGGGGAATTGCCCATAGTTTTTACTGCTCAATATTGCAGCGCCGTGATATCCTGGTAGGATGAATGTTGCGCTTTATAAGTACACATAACAATAACAATAACAATAACAATAAGTTTGAGGTGTGGGGGCCCCCCTCACAAATAAAGTTCAAGTTCAAGTTCAAAATTTGTATAGCGCACTACTCACCCAGAGGATCTCAAGGCGCTTGAGGAGGGGGGAGTACTTTACTTATCGTAAATACATTGTATATATATATATATTTTACGTGATATTGGCATTGGCTGTAAAAGAATAAGCATTGTAAAAGATGTGGGGTAAAAATGCATGGTTAAGGCATGCAATATATTTCCGTCCCTTGTTCCGTTGTACAACCCTATCAGGTAGAGATGGTGTATGCACACTCCACTTTGCAGGATCCTCACCTCACTGCAGGATAAATACTGGATAACGAAAGTGTGCTTTGCCATGGGAATGGTGCAAAACCCATAGCAATGTTGTCATAAGGAGTATATATGAGACCAAGTACACCACTACACATGGCATGCCCTTCATATCTGTGTTAACCGAAGCCTTCAAGCATATAAAGGATGTAACAGCAGTGGGCCTGGTTATGAAACTGATGGGCACCATAGATACAATGGCTGAGATAGTACTGGACAATGTTATAAGCAGATGGTGATAAAAACAAACTCAGTAGTATAACACCGATTAGAACATTGGAATGCTGAGAACTCTTTTGAGGACAATGGAGTTGCTCTGGTATTATAATAGCTTGTATAAGATCGAAGTTCCAATATTCCAATGTTCTTTGTTATGTTTCTCCATGTTTAATTTAGAACATTCTACCCTTATCTAATATCTTTATAGCCCTTTGGCCGCGGGATATACAGGGCCTATAACTTGTGCTTATGGCCTTTGACAAGCAGTATAGGCTGAGGCTATAGGGTTATAAGGCTATCGAAAGTATGCATTGAAATGCCATGTGTTTTCTAATTTGTGTTATTGGTGGTAGACTCCAATGTAGCCAGTCTAGAACACTGGAAGGCAGGTACGGAAATAAACAGTGGTCTGCCTCTATGATGTCCAAAGCCTGCTGGTTGAAAGCAATGCATCAAAATGTGTTACCAAGTTAATAAAGAATGACTGGTGTGAGTTAAATCCACGACTGATTCTAGCCAAGTTAATGATTAGCAGCCAACTAGGGTGGCCTTAGATGAAGGGCTTCTGATGTTACCCTATACTTACCATTGGCGAGGGAGCGAGTCACAAGACAATGCTGTGGCACAAAAAAATCCTTGTACTGGCATTGGTTCTGACATCTTGGTTGCTATCAGTCAGTCGGTACCTGTATGAAGGCACCAAGTTCTCATGCATTGATTTGCTGTGCCTTTTTAGGTTGAGCGTCAGCACACATGCGCTGTCTGCAAGACCTGTTGTGGTCACTATACAGCATCTAATCTCGCCTGCTGCTTACCATGGGCAGACTCCTGCCTCACTCTTCTTTGCTGGCTCTTCATTGGTTGGTGCTCCCGATACACCACTTCCATTTTTCGCTGGCGAGCAACGTCTAACTATAGTTTCTATACGCTGCAGGTTTTGATATGTTCCTTTGGGGACTACTTTTTTCCTTTTCTGTTCTGGACATCTGGGGTTGGCTTCAGTAAAGAGCCTACCTCACAAAGATGCAAGGATGAGTAAGTCTATCTAGGATTTGAGCCTGTATCTTAAGGATCACTGCTTTACCTACATGCAATATTTTCATAAGTTATTCTCTTGCAGCCGCTCATCATACAAACATGGTCTAATATAAAGTAATACACAATGACCTGCTAGTACAAGGGGTTGGTTTATTTGCTGCTAGTGATCAGTTGGCCGCGTCATTATTTTTGCCGTCTAATTTTCGAAAATTACGCAAGAGTTCTTTTCTATATGGGATATTATGGTCATCTGTTGCCAGGTCTCCGATACGAACTGTTAAAACTCATATATAATATAATTCTCACTGTTATGAATTCTGAAAGTTACTATAAATAAAAACAAAATTATTTCTAATATAAATGGGTCGCAAACAAATGGGTAAATATATTTGTAACTGATGTGTTCCCGGTGCTTTTAGGCACAATAAAAAGGAGCTTTACTTTTCAATTACGTATTCACGGCTAGAACTACCTTTTAGACCTCTTTCACTGTTATACTCCACATTCAAACTATGGGGTGGGTGGCAATATTGAAACCATGTCAGATTTGTGTCAGGCAAGATAACAAGATAAATGATATAAAGAAAAATGAAGTGCACTTCTTTTTAGATGGATGTGCACATGTGATGAGGGTAAAAGGCTTTCCTTTATAGAGCAGGAGAACCAATGGCTGGATAGGGCTGACCCAGTGCTGCATGCTAGATGCGGAAGGAGAATGAGACATAGGGAACTGACACAAAGACCCTTTATGAATATATAACTGTCGGTTTTTTATGTATTTATTTATTTTTGCTGATTACTTAAGCCTGGAAAGGGAAATCTCATAGTCTAATCCAATCCAATCAAAAAAATCTTTATTCGACTTATCAGGTCATAAAAGCACAAAATGTACATATAAAATAAATATACACGACTTCTAGATAGAATTCATAAAAGATCATTGCAATATCAGTGCACACTTTCTAGGATGGAAATATAAGAATCTCATAAAACAGTATACACAATTTAAAATGTTATATCAAAAATGAGTTAGTTAAAGCTTCACATATTTACTTTTAAACAAACTATCCAATTAAATGGGAAGCAAATGGATACCCAAGCATACATTACAGCAAGACAAATGTATTTAGTGGGCTATTCTCTCCTTGAGGGACCGTGCTCTAATTGTACACACCACCCCAAATATTTTGCCATGGCAACAACTATCACTTCAGTTGTGTCGCTTCTGAGGATTTTTTTCTGCCTCCTGTGCCCTTCTTGTTCCTAAAAGTTTGCATATTGGAGACAGCCAGATACGCCGTGGGGCTCTGTAACCGTTACATTCAAATAGAACATGGGCTAAAGATTTGTTTCCAAACTGGCACACCAGACACAAATCATCACAGGATGTAATCCATTTGCTAGTATAAACCTTCATAGGCAGTGTACCAACACTGAGCTGGAAATATAATTTCCGCTCAAAGGGCTTTGCAATAATGTCTCAATATCGTTCTAACTCGGGTACAGATTTACCGCGCAAGAAGCGGCCTATAAGGGAGGATGACTCACAATTCCTCACCAGATCCGTGTGAGCCATTTCCCAGTATTTAACGTTCAGGATCTGCTTTGAAGGGAAGATAGTGTTCTCTGGATCTTCCCACAGCAAGCTCATACCCATACATAATAAGGTGGTTCTAAGCTGTCTTAGCCATCTTATTTCACGTGATGTGTCCACCCTGATTACATCTAGGAAGCCAGCCGCGTACTCTGCTAGCTCTGGGGTAGACCATAGTCTCTGCCAGTACAACAAGAGGTGCAATTTTGCAGTTTCTACAATTAGCTTCCGCCCAAGGTCAATCAACTATGGGCGTGTCGGGGTGCTCTGGGGCAATCTCGCTATATTTCTGAGGAACTTATTTTCCGAGATGGTCAATTTGGTTAGGTTCTCATCACCCCAGAGTTCAGCACCATATAAGGCAGAGCTGAATACCTTCATGTAATATATCTCCATGGCGGGGCTGATTATCTTAGTAAAAGAGGTGTTATATTCTTTTTGCAGTACCCCTGCCAGTTGCCGATGTTTCAATGATGCTAGAGCGACTTGATGTGACCATCTTAGCCCCTCCTGGATATTGACCTCCAGGTTTATGAACTACTTGACCTGGTCAAGCATGATGTTATTTAATCTAATGCCCCCTTTAAACGCCCTATGTGGGTTAAAGGTCATCAGTTTTGTTTTGGACAGGTTGACCTCCAGTCCCTGTTGAGCATAAAGCTCTTCTAAGATTAAGAGGGCCCTCTGGAGCCCACTCGGTTTTTTAGAGAAGATCAACGTGTCGTCCGCAAACATGAGTATGGGGACTTTTTCGCCTGCCAATGTCGGTGCATCAGTATTAATTCATTTCATACAGTTCACTATCTCGTTTATGTACAATGAGAATAGGGTCGGGCCACAACACATCCCTACCACCATTACCACCCCCTTTTGTACCACAACACATCCCTGGCATACTCCTTTAGTCACCGGGAAAAATTCTGTTACTTCTCCCTGTTTGCCCCAACGGATCCTAGCCTTATTGTTCTCATGCAATCTGATGATAAGCGACAGCAGGTCAAGTGTTAACCCCATATCTTTTAGTGTCAGCCAGAGTTTCCCACATGGCACGAAATCGAATGCTGACCTAAGATCAACAAAAATGGCATATAAACTCCCCTTACCCAGGGTTACTATTTTCCAATGCAAAAGAGTAAACCTGAATACTTGATCTGTAGTGCTTGTGAAAGCACGAAATCCTGCTTGGAGGGGTGATAAGATACAGTTTTCATCGATCCAATATTGCATTGTGTTTAAAACCAACCTGCCCATTACCTTTTAGAGCTAGTCAATAAAGCTGATGGGCCTATAGTTCCCTGGGCACGCTTTGTCTCCTTTTTTATTAAAAACAGGGATGATCTCCGCGCCTTTCCAGGAATCTGGAATCGACAAGCCCTGAGCTACGGCATTTGACAATAAAATGATATATAAGCTCCATAGCCTTATTGGCAAGGAATACATCCCCCAGTATTCCATCCAAACCCAGGGCTTTTTCTGCCATAATAGATTTTAAGGCCACCTCAATGTCCACCCTACTGAATGCTTTCTCATTAAAAAACTGTTTAACAATACTGCCTTCACTATCATGCTCACTTGCCGCATATTGTGGATTAAAGTGGTTTACTCAGCCCAATTGTGAGACATGGTTATGGGGCTGGGGAGCCTGCCCTCCTCTGTTCCATTTATAGGTATTGCAAAATTGTTTTGGATTCCTATTAACCCCTTGGGTGCTGATGACGGCCCCCGTCCGTCATGCACCGCGGTGGGTGTGTGCTGATGATGGCTGGGGGCCGTTATGAACCCGCCCACTACGGAAAACGCCGCACAAGCGCAGAATCGCGGCCGCGCCCAAGGGATTAACACAGGCCTCCTTCAAATCATCCCACCTTTTACTATCCCATTCCTTTTTCGCTTTTAGTATTGCCCCCCAATAAGTTGCCCTTGCTATTCGTACCTGTGCTGAATCCCCTAGTTTTGTAGCATCTCCCAACTCTGCACGTGACCTTTTACAATCGGCACTATACCATTCCTGTACTTTAGGTATAAATACCTTTTTGGATTTGCTCTTTATTACAAAGTGCATACACAAGTGTCCAAAAAATTCATTATGTATGATAGTTGGTAGTTTTTGATTGAGCAAATTGTTTACACTAACCTTTAGATCACTAATCGCCCCGTTCATCTCATTGTCAATGCTAGTCAGCACTAGGGGTAGTTCTTTTAATTTGGTCCATTTTAGTCGTCTTTGGTCATTTGATGGTACTACATCATTAGACATGTAACTGTCTACTATTTCGTTACAAGACTTAGAACAAAAAAGGTCCGTATCCACACATAAAGGATTATGATCACTTTCCAATCTATCTTGTATTATCATATCCTTCAATGTATGCCACAATGCTAGGCTGACTAGGCTGACTAGAACATAATCTATCCTGCTAGTACTGTAACCTTTATTAAAAGTAACAGCCCCCAATTTATCGGACTTTGTACGGCCATTAAGTGCCCGTAAGCCATTACCATACATATTGAGTTGATGTGGATCACCACATCAGACCATCTTTTTATTGGCTCTAGCTCCAACTTTGGAACACCCCACCTTAGATCTTCCTCATCTGATGAGTTTCTCTCCTCATTGAAAAGTGGCTCAAATGTTGTGTTCAAATCCCCTACAATAATCAAAGGTAGGCTTGACTGGTTATTCTCGAGAAGATCATCAAGTGCCGCTAAAACACCCAACTTTTTACCTCTTGAGCCACGCACATACATATTGTATATTACTGCAATCCCCTTGGTGCCCCTAGACAGTCTGTCATCCTGGATATCATGATTGTGGGTTTGGATAGTTTGAATGTTCAACCCCATATCTTGCTTCTCCCACATTGTCAGGCCCCCTGATTGTCTCCCTCGTAATCCTTTAATAGCTGGGATATGAAAATTCAAATAGCCAACACAAAAGAGGGGGGCTTCTGACCAAGTCTCTTGAAACAAACACACGTCAAACCTCTCAATAAATGCTTGCCACTCTGGGGATCCCATCTTGGAACCTAATCCTGCGATGTTCCACGCTAGCAGAGTATTCATTACTGGTGCCCCTTTGTCCGCCAATTTGATGTTTGCAGCTAGTAGGCTAGACTTAGGGTACTATCTTCTCCAATCCCTATTTTTGATTGTTTAACAAGGGTTCTGCTCCTACAGCTTGTTCCAGCTCTACTAATGGGCAATCGTACCCTATTGGAATAATTTTGGGGGGCACCTCTAGAGACAGTTTGCCCTGTTGCCGCTTATCCAGATTGCTCGCAAGTCAATCAATATTTTTGAGTGTGGATTCCACCGAAAGCCTGGGAGGATCGAGCCCATGTTGGCGAACATTATCACCTCCCATCGGTGGCCACCTAAACTGTATGATTGATAGTCCTGGTGCACTTGTGTGAAATTCTAGGGCAAAAAAAAGTTCCGCTATATGTACCCTAGCCATCGTAAGCTCAATGCTATCCATGGAACTTGCTGTTGCTACCAGCCTACGGGCTCTAACTATGTCTTCCCTAATCACCGACCGGCACCCTCTCACATGCCTTATTCAGTGGATTTATTTATTTATTAGGGAATCCTCAATCTCTGGCCTGTTTGACACGGCAAGTTTTGGAACATTCACCATGATAATTTTTAAAGATCTTTGCATTTCCATAGAACTGCATGCCAGATGCATACTTTCCTCCACAGGCCTTGGCTGGGTAAGATGTAATGCCCTGTTACCATTCTAATGTACCTGAGCTCTGACAGACTGTGTTGGTAAATAATTAACGCTATTGCTACTAATAGAGTTTATCCGTGTTGGACTTAGAGCTGCTCGCTGGTGTGTTAGAGATGTCATTCTAGTCTCATCCCTAGGCCTACCCGAACTAAATGTGGCACCAGAAACCTGTGTTTGATTCGAGTGTGAGGGGATCAGTGGTAAGGCCCTAGATGCTGTGGGCAGGCATCCTAGTTCTGTACCTTCCCTTGTGGCCCTTAGTTGCAATCGAACTGAGGTCAATATTTTCACTACCGTAATTAGCTCCTCAATCTGGCCTCTCATTATACCCATTTCTTCCCTCATTGCGCTAACTTGCAAGGTTAAATCTTGGTGGTCCTTAGGTGGGTTTGGCCTACCCTGGTGAAAAGTGTTTGGGGTTAACTGGTGTACTTGTCCCCCCCATCACCTCCTAATTCGTTATTACCAATATCTTCTAATGGAAGATACCTATTTGTGCACTGCACCACTGTAGCAATTTGGTCTATATTGGCTATATCCTCTTAAGACAATTCTCCCTCCTTTTTACTTTTATCAGCTTGTCTAACATTTGTTCTCTGGAACATAGCCGGAATGGTATTAATGTGCGTTTTGTCCGTGTGAGCCAGCTTATTAGTAGGTGGGTCACTAGGTGCTTTCCATCATTGGCTCTAGCTCAAGGATACCCTCACACTCTTCTATCAGGGTATCTATCTGATCTAGAACACAGTTGCTACTTGCATGTGTTTGGAGATTCCTTGCCCTTTTGCTTTTGCCCCCTTTACTCCGATTTGAACCAGTGCCTCCTGTCTCCCCCATCCTCACCCACACCCAGCAGCTTTCTTTTACCCATTATTGGTAATATTAGATTTAATCAGACAGGGTTTGATATACAACACTTAATCACAATTTGCTACAATGTGACACTTGTTAGCTAGGGGGTAAGGTGGTAAAATAGATCCAGTCTTTACAATTTTCTGCGAGGGATCAGTGTCTCCAGAAAAACAGTCACAGCCAGAATAGCTGCAACAGTACCTGTAGGCGATATCAATCACAACTGGATCACCAGTTCCATGCTCTGACCGGCAAGGCAAGGCAAACGTTAGAGGGGTGGCCCAGCCCTGCCTCTTCCTGCCACAGACGGGCCCGCCCGTGCACCGCAAACGCACGTCCCGCGCTGCGGGGGACGCTTTGCAATTATGTAGCACCTCCGGGTGCAAACTGGCACATCAGGGGTGCACCGCTGGTTGCGGGGGCCACTGGGAGTTGCAGTCCCGGTTTCGCACTGGCCGTTCCCCTCACGGCGCAAAGTGAAAAATGCTGGCCGTTCCCCTCACGGCGTCTGGAGTCAACAATGAGGTAAGTGCTGGCCGTTCCCCTAACGGCAATCGATCGTCCCCAGGACACTTATTCTACAATGCCCGGTTGTCAGCAATGTTGTCCAGTCTCTTTTATTTAGTGTGGCACATACTGAATGGTCTTATGCATGGTCCAGCACCAAAAGCAAAGTGAGCAACCTCACGAGATGGCAACTACAGACATGAAACCAGAAGACTTTCTATCCAAGTAATCCACAACCTTTGACTCGAGGCTAACTCTGCTTTACAAATAAGTGCGTTGTGGTTGGTTCACCACAACAAAAACACATTGGCCACATGAGACATCTAGCATCACTGAGAAGAGCAGGAGAACAGCACTTTATGTTTCAAGAATCATGATATTCTATTCTCAAAGACCATCCTCTCTCAAGTCTCAGCTGTGATTGTGGATACAGCTGGCACTCCTCTGTGTGCTTCTAGATACTCTGAAGGTTGCAGGAAGTAGTCTAGCATTGTGATAGGTGGTCCAGATGCAGCTGTTAATTGCTGGTAAATTTCACCAGGATCCTTTCCAGCTCCTCGACATCTGCCTTGTCCATTAGAATCCGTTCCAGACTGCCGTTTATGCACTGTGTGTTGGGGGTAATGGCGCTGGTGACACTGGTCAGCCGTCCCACGGCCTCGCGCAGCACCTGCGCCTGGGTAGTGTTCGGGGGCGCATTTAATAACAGTTGTTTTCTTAATGATACTGTGTTTTTTCTCTGAGGTTTGGTTAGAGTCAATAATATTAAAATGGTGATTCCAGGGGGAGAAAAATCTAAATCTGTGTTATATTAGATTTTGAATTCCAGTGTGCTGGGTTTACGGATTGGCTCTGTGGACTGAACACTCGGTGCTGAAAAACAAACAGACAATTCATACTGACAGGCACATTGCTATAAAGGTGTCTTTTTCATGCAAATGTTATTTTTATTTTGAAATGGAATCTTATAAATATAGGTAAACAACTGAGCCATGATCCCTAACAAAAATCTTAAACTAGTATAATTTGCATTAATTGCTGATCATATAGCTGTGACTGGCCTTTTTTTAGAACGTCACAGCTTGAACAAGTAGCAAGTTCGTTTTTTTGTTGCAGAGTGGGCACATCCACCTACAGCACACACACTTGGTGACTGTTTGTCCAAAATCCAGCACATTGTTCTATGTTGTGTGCTGTCTTGCAACACTTGAACACTTGTCTTGCGTGCGGCGCCATTTTTGGTCTATTTCTTTACTTTTGTTACAAGATGTTTAAAGCTACAAGCGCAGGTTCCGCATTGCTTTACAATGCAATAGCTCCCGCGTTTCTGAAACTTTTAGCTATTAGCGTTGCATTATTATAAGCAAGCCAATAGCTCAAACTTTCAGCTATGCGAGACCTGTTGCATTGCAAATTAAGTTCACCATGAAAAAGCCGTTACGATTATTTCCCTGTCGAACCAAAAAAAACCTCTCTCCGGTTTTAAGGGTGCCAGACCCTTCTTAGGCAGGAGAAAACATTTGCATTGACAATTCAGCTGCTAAAGTTGTAACTCCGTTTCAACAAATGGGGAGTTGAGTAACTTTCGAAGCACAACGGTCCAATCAGAATCCGATCCAAAGCGCCAGTAAATCGTAGCGCTAAACAAAACCACTCTGAAATACACTCATTCATATTTTTTTAGCATCGATTTTTCCCTGTGATGCTCGCACTTTCTCTTGTAAGGCTGAGTGATTCAAAATGTCTGTCATAATAGGAAACACGACCTCACTTTGCCAGAGCAAGTAGTAATGTAAAACCTGCACAATCCAACCATTCTCGATGTAACAAGCCTGCATGCGCCTCGCGCCTTCATATCTCACATTTAGGATCAGCAGTGTTGGTGGTAATGCAAGCAACCACTAGAGTGTGCTGTAGAGATAAATGTTTTCTTTTTTCCCATGTCCCTGTGACCTTTATTTGAACAGGCTCATCCTAGTGTGTACTATGTTGAGAATGCTTTGTGGACGTGCGTTTATGAGAAGGAATCCATCCTCGTTTTAAGTGATAGATAGCGATTTTCGTTGCAACAGGGCAGAGCTATGAAAAGTGCAGAGGATGCAGTGTGAGGAGCCATACACTCCAGTAATGGCTGTCTTTTCTACCCAACAACGGTGCTCCGGGTCCATGTTCCATGTTTGCATTATGGATGATGGCTTCCTTGCTAGGGCGGTGCCGAACAGATTCCTTGTGCGTTTTTTGTGTGATTAATTATTTATTTTGATGCGATAGCGCACATTCACAGGACTAGCCCCCAGATGCATCAACAACCCATTTTACGATTCCTTAATACACTCCTGCCAAGTGTCACGCATCAGGCGTGACGCTAATGAATTTCGGTGTGGTGTTCCGCAACACCGCACTGAAATGCATTGTCACGCATTTGTCCACTCTCTGCTGACACACTGAAAGTTGGCTAACTTAACGCCAGGGTGCTGCTAGCGCGCTTGACCTGTGTGAGGGTGAGGGGGGGGAGGGGGCGGCTGCTCTGCTGCTTGCACAAGTCTGCTCTCGCTCCCAGCATACTCAGGAGACAGTAATTTACATCGGATGCTGCTCTGGCAGAGCCCGTGCAGCATGCCCAAATAATTTGCTTCCTTTTGATGCTTGCTGCTTAATAGTAGCTACTACAATGATGCAAAACTGTGCAGTTCTGCAGAGTGCTGGCTCGATACCCGCCTGGCCCTGACCACATGACAGAGTGAGTCACCACGTTAGGAGACTCACCCTGCTATCCGATTAAATTACCGGGTGTCCCCAGGGCCTGCCCTAGTTGTGACAAGACGTGCATGCAGTGAGTGCAGCGGTTCTGGAGAAGAGAAGCGGCGGGACTCTGAGTTGCAGAGTCTCACCATGATGGCAGAGCCGCATCCAGAGCCCTGCGCGCAACTGCGCAGCGTGTGCGGGGAAACTGGCGCTGCAGTGTGTGCACACTGCTGCAGGCATGTCGTGCTGCCTGTCTGACGAGAGTCAGGCGTCCGAGGTGCACATCAGTCACTTCCGCAATGCGGCTCAGTCCTGGGCTCACCACCGTGGCTAGCAGCCAGAGAGAGAACAAGTTGAATACACTCAGTAACTTACTAAGTAAGAAATGTAAGTACTTCTACTCTCATCACTTGACAGATTCTGTGTCTGAGAGGCAGCCTGCTCACAGTCACGTCGCTCAGTGCTGCCAGTCTGAGACTCGCTGTGTCGTGTGTGTTGTACAGTTGTCGGCGGGCTGCGACCGGGAAAACCTTTTGTGTCGCTGCGCAGTGGTGTCTCAGTCTTGTTCTCTGTCACAGAGCTGCACGTACTGTCCCACCAGATCAAAATGTGTGAGTCACTGAGTGACCCACACATTCGATCTGGTGTTACTTACGGTGCGCCGGTGCCCGTGGTCATGGTGTTCTTTTGCCGGAAGGGCTCTCTCTCAACTGTCAGGAGGGAGCACTAGGGTTAGCGCCCTTCCATTTCTGATTCTCTGCAGCAGTTTCAAGAACTTCTTGGAGATTCTTGTTGCTCAAATGGCTGTAATTTCTGATGTTAAGAACTTCCCCTTGTCTTCATTGCATGATTTATGCTCGCAAGAAAGTGTCACTCATAGTCGCTGAAATGTCACTCATAATTTACCTGAAATTATGGCAATGTCACACATGGCAATCTGAAACCTTGGCAGCTAATAGCGAAAAATACTGATTCGCTATTAAGGAAAAGCTAAATGGAATGCATCAAGAATTCACTTACAAAATAGCGATTTCTTAGAATTCTTGATTGTGACTCTGAAAATTGCGAGTCGCAATTAAGGAATACCTCCCCATTCATTCCTATGGGCCTAGTGGCCCATAGGAATGAATGGGAAGACAATATCAATTTGCAAATCGCAATTAGCGATTCACATATTGAGATTGCGATTTCAAGGGTGCAGGGGTGTCCAAAGGACATCCTGTTGCACCCCTGAAATTGATCTGTGCACATATGTTGTACACACACATGCCCTTAGGGCATGTGTGTGCGCGACGTGAAACTTTGAAAAATGCACTTTAGTGCATTTTTCAAAGTTTTTGCAAATTACCATGAAGTTGTACTTCGTGGTAATTTGCGTGCCCTATTAGTGAATTCGCTATTTTTAAAACTTTCATGCATTGCATTTAAGGAATCTCAATTTGAGATTCCTTAAATACAAATAATCGCAATTTTGCGAGTTCACAATTTGCGATTTTTGCATTTGGGATGATGCATCCCAAATGCAAAAATACCGGTCGCAAAGGGGCTGACTCTGAGAATTTGCCCCTTTGCGAGCGGATTTTTGTTTGATGCATCTAGCTGCTTTTCGCTTAAATTGCTCAAGTGCTAGGTAATTTTGCATTGGCGCCTCGATACAGCTCTTTTTTTGTTGGCATATGTACTAACTACCAGAGAATTTTTTTTATTTTCTACCCATCAGTCAGGGCAAATATCGATTCAAGACACAAAAAATCCTTGGTATTAGTACGAAATTGCCTGGCTTTGGTTTATTTTCCCTGAACTGGCCTATTGCGTATGCCGGCCGTGAGGGGAGTAGGGATCGTTTTTGCCTTGCGGGTCCTAAGAGTGAGCCTGTGTGCCCTTGTTCTTTTATCATTTTATCACGTGCCTGGTACCATGGTTAGATTGGGAACAAAAATAGACCTGGGCACGCAACAAAAAAAGAGTGGCCCACATTTGCTGACTGCGCCTTTCTGCAAATCAATTACTGTTTTTCAACACTGTTACAATGTTTTACATTGTCTGAAAATGGGTGGGGAGTTCTAAAAGAGGCATGTTTTCTTAACTTCACTAAGATAATAAAAAATGCCTTCACTTTTTGTGCACGGAGTAGTTCACGCTGGTGAACCACACCTGAATATAAGTGAGGCCACTTCTGATCAGGCCCCTGGTCGTGTTCAATCTACATACATTAATGGGCTAACCTAGCGAGAGACTGGGAATGACACCTCCGCCCCATTGGTAAATGGGAGGTACAGAGGCCCATCTGCCTTTAAGAAAGGCCGATCAGGCCCCACTGGCCCGCTGACGTTATCTGAACAGCACAGACACAACCCAAATAGGCTACCAACCAGCCCAAAAAAGCGGCGCACAGCTGCAACTCAGATACCGGCCCATCACTCTTTGCCTGAGTGCCCGCCTTACCAATCCGTCCTTGACTGGTGCTTGCGCAAAGGACTCTTCATTCTGCCTGGCATACATGGAGACGTTCAGTATAGGCAGTTTGTGAAGATGTCAAGAGAGGGCTCATTAAAAATCAGTTTGACTAGTTGCAAATGGTCTAGTCTGTGGCTCTAAGGTGCTAACTTCTTGCATTATTTTTTTGGGCCTTTCTCTTACATGTAAAGATCTGTACCTCCTTTTTCTCTAAGCCTACCACGGGGACACATCTAGCTTAGTGCAAAATCCCACACCCAACAACCACTGAATCTGCAATATTTTTTTTTTCATTCAGATTCTTGGTGTATTAACTGAGCCCATTTCTGGTATGGTACCAGAATACTTGGGCTTAAATATCATCTGACACACATATTGTTCCCTTAATGTTGATTGCAAAATACAAATGTTGATTAATAAATATCACCCCATTGAAGTAGTCTGCACCCAATAGAACAATCATTTTGTAAAGTATATTAGGGCCGGGCTATAAAGGCCAGGTCATATGTGTGTCATCAGTATTCTGTAAGACGATCCCAAATAAATGTTGCTAGAGGCACCCTTGGAAGTAGCGGGTTTCCATTGGTTCATACACCTAGGATGTTAGTTTTTTTTAACTAAAAACAAAGGGCTGGATTTATTCCAGATTATCAAGATCTCCAATAAAATAAACTTACTTAGTAAATCATAATAGAAATAATTTCAATTGTCAGCGGATAGCCCGAAAATCTGGCGTGAATGAAGCCCTCTTGGGCCTTAGATAACCCTGATATGCATTATATGGATCAGGAATGCAGTCTTTGTCTATGACTGTGGCATAGCGAAACCTCCTGACTGGTTCAAGGCTGAGTGGGGCACAAAAGCCCACCTAGAAATCCTTTCTTCATCTCACCCAAAGTACTCTGATGTGGTGAAAAGTGGCACACTGCACTTTACAAAACCCTAAAATATGTGACAACATTGTATTTACTATGTATACTTGCACTAAAAGGTTGGGGCACAACAGGCATTTGCACCTGCTTTGCAGTCCCCGGGGCACTTTGGTTTTACAGAAGGGGTCACAGACACATTTGCAGTCCCTTCTGTAATATTGAAACTGCTGGCGCACATACAACGCCATTGCTTTCTCAGGAGGGCGTTCCCTCATTTGTATGCGGTGTGGCCCCCTATAAACAAGGGAATCCCTTCCTCGGCGCCCGTGCCGTATTACAGACGTGAATGCAGAGGCAAAGAAGCTCTCAGGAGGCGCACTGACAGGCTGCTACCTAAAAGGTGGCGCACAGTCAGTGAGTTCCCTGATAGCAGCACTCTCGAGGCAAGAAAGGGGATCATGTGGGCCCACCAGACATCCCCTTGAAGGTGGGTGTAGTCACTGACTGCACCTGCCTTCAAGGGACTCTCTAATCCCCCTTAAAAGTGCAGGCAGGTTGCCTCCTGCACTGGGAAACACCGAGCAGCTGCTTTAAAGCCACTCCGTATTTCACTTGAATGCACTGCCCCCAGAACAGCACAAGTTTGCGGCTGCTGCGGGGGTAGCGCATTCTATGTAATAGGCTACACTTTCCCTGTTTGCGCCTGCCGCACCTCTTTTAAAGAGCACCATTTACATAATAGGGCCCCTCGTGTAATTTCAGACATCGCAACACATTCAGCAGTGTCTGCTTTCGTTCCGGGCAGCAACCATGCAGGTGGTGTGGGTCATTGTTAATTTACACTCTAGCTTGTCCCAAAACAAAGGCCAAAGTTAAGTGGCCAACAGCCATCCTTTTGTTTGACTGTCATGCCTGGGAGCTATCCAGAACCTCACACCTAGCTGCAAATGCAATGGAAGGGAAACAAAGGCTCTCAGCCTGTTATAACTTCACAAGTATTTAAGAGAGGCATATTTCTGACTTAGTTCAATCGCAGTATAAAAGAGCTATGCATTCACAGTAAGAATGTAAGATGTGTTGGCCTGTTCTAGTATTTACAAAAATAAGAATTCAAATTCCACTATTTTGTTTTACCTCTTTTATAGCACTACTCATCCCAATGCAGGACGTCAGAACTTTACATCACATGTAAACATTATATGGTAATACATTATTATGTGTGTAAATCAATGTACTGGGTGTGTTACGTAAGACAATGAGGGTTACGAAGTATAGGAGTCACATTTCCTTCGTAGCTCACTGTGCTATATTAGGATTACAATTTATTAACTGCAAGTAGCAAAAGGATCTCTGTCTTAAAAGGAGTAACCCATTTACATAAAATAGAAATCTGTCTTCTGCATGTTGCATGTTGACTTAGTAGGAGACACATTAACCCTCTATGCTAATCTAATTTAAAACTGGTAACAAGCAAAACACAGATCTCTCCAGCAAACGTGTTAACCACCAGAATTATTTTACCATTATAATTACTATTCCTTGAGATTTACTGGGCACATAAAGATCTCCGCAGCAGATGCCTTAACCCCTTCCGATATTTTAAAATGCTGACTTATCCACCAATTGAGTGGTACAAATTTACTGCCATTCATCTCCTTGTTAGCAGTTTCATTGTGGCTGAGTTTTTAGAAAATACATGTATACATTGAGGCCCAGATTTTGCATTGGGGTTTTACACTTTTTTGCACAACTCCGACATAAAATCTAATTTGTTAAATCTCGTAATACACTTAAATCTACTCTTGGTAGACATGCTAAACGTTTGTGTGAGGTCTTAATATCTGATGTCACTTCTGATGTCACTGCCGGTGAGGTCATGGCTTGTGATTTCACTTTCTGTGATGCAATGCATGTTGCTTGCATGCTTCCTAACTTCACCCCACTTCGTTTTTTCAGGATTTGTGTCCTGGTATTTGAGTTATGATTTGTCATTTTAAGGTAACTTCAGTGTCAATTGTCTTTTGGCACAGAGGAAAACGTCCAAAATTCTGCTTTATGCTACAGAGACCATTCCCCCAGTAAATGAGAGACTTGCAGTTCTGAGCAGGTGTGAAACGCCCTTTGGGCTCAAAAGGCCCCGTCGTGTGTGTGTCAGCACGGGCTGAGACAGCTTCCCGGGCGCACACACACAGCAGCACCCGAGTACCTCACAGTCACAGGTCTTTAAAAGACCATTTACTTGTTAACGAGGCTTTGCTGTTACTCACCTCTTCTTAGGGCCCATGCATCTCCACTCTGCCTATTGCTGGAAGAATCGCCCCCCCCCCAACCCCCCAACAGCCCGGTTTGTTAGTAAACACCCCCCTGTAATTTGGCTCTAGTTGCGCCTCTGAGCATAATATATTGTTTCTTTTTATAACCACAAAGGCAACCTTGACAGTAAAGATAACTCTAGCTCATGTTGTTAGTTTATCCGGGGTCACAAACACCTAAAATACTGTAGGAAACGTACACGCAGTAAAATGTATTAGATCAGGGCTTTAAGTGGGATGAAAAAACGGGGGGGTCTCTCAAAGGGGCGTGGCCAGTGTAATTAGGGGCGTGGCTTTAAAACACTTATGCAAAAAATCTGTTTAGCATAGTGTGCCGCACGACTTGTATTTTGCTGTTTCTGCCATTGCATCCAGATACGTGATAGAACAAGTAACATCTTACTTACAACAAGTAAGTACTATTTGCTTTGTCAATGGTTATTAGTTGCATAATATAAATAAGCTGCAACTATGGCTTGTTACGTATAATATTGAAAAAGCTTCCAATTAAAGCCCTGGTGACCCTACCACAATGGTGCTGCTCTTTCAAAAAGAGACGGAAATCCATAAAGGATTTCCCTTCCCTCAAAACGCTCACCTGGCATGACGTCATGCCGTAACTTCTCCGCTAGTGAGAAGTGAGGGCAGGCAACATCGATGTGCTTGCTGTCTCGAAACGGGTGTCTATCGGGCTGTTTTGCGCCCTGGCACTTTTTTCCGGACTGCAGTGACAGCAAACTACTGTCACTGCAGTCCGGAAAAAAAAACGGACCACCTGTGCCAGGGCTCAAAACAGAGCCCAATAGAGACCCGTTTCGAGGTCCCCTTTAAAAAAACTGCCGGTGCTCAGACCCCTGGAGACCCGGCCCACTTAAAGCCCTGTATTAGATGC